>NC_064811.1:65602380-65634495 GCF_023721935.1 Panthera uncia | reverse complement strand
TATATCTATATCTATATCTATATCTATATCTATATCTATATCTATATCTATATCTAGAGAGACAGAGAGACAGAGACACCCAATAGTTTATTTTTGCTTTTGTTTCCCTTGCTTCAGGAAATATATCTAGAAAAATACTGCTATGACTGATGTCAGAGAAATTACTGCCTCTGTTTTCTCCTAGGGTTTTTGTGGTTTCATGTCTCACATTTAGGTCTTTTATCAATTTTGAGTTTATTTTTGTGTATGGTGTTAACAAGTAGTTCAGTTTCGTTCCTTTACAGTGAGCTGCCCAGTTTTCTCAGCACCATTTACTGAAGAGACTGTCTTCTCCCCATTGTATATTCTTGCCTCCTTTGTCATAGATTAATTGACCATGTAAATGTGGGTTTATTTCTGGGGTCTCTGGTTTGTTCTATTGATGTGTGTCTATTTTTGTGCCAGTACAATTCTGTTTTGATTACAACAGCTTTGTAGTGTATCTTCAAATCTGGAATTGTGGTATCTTCAGCTTTGTTCTTCTTTCTTAGGATTGCTTTGGCTATTCAAGGTTTTCCAATTTTGTTCTTGTGATTTATTTATAGTTTAATACCATTGTGTTCAGAAAAAATGGCATAGTATTATTTTAGTCTTCTTAAATTTATTGAGGCTTGTTTTATGGCCTAATACGTGATCTATTCTGGAGAGTTTTCCAGGTACTCTTGGAAAGAATGTGTATTCTGTTGTTTTGGATAGAATGTTCTGTATATATCATTATGTCCATCTGGTCCAATGGGTCATTCAAATACATTGTTTCCTTACTGATTTTCTCTCTGGATAATCTATCCATTGATGTAAGTGGACTGTTAAAGTCCCCTATTGTATTATTATTACCATCATTTTCTCTCTTTATGTTTGTTAATATCTGCTTTTTGTATTTAGTTGCTCCAATGTTTGGTGCATAGATATTTACAATTGTTATATCCTCTTGTTGGATTGATACCTTTATCATTATGTGATGCTCATTTTTGTCTCTTGTTACAGCATTTATTTTAAAGTCTATTTTGTCTGATATAACTTTTACTACCCTGGCTTTTTTTTTTTTTTTTTTCCACTTCCATTTGTGTGGTGAATGTTTTTCTATCCTTTTACTTTCTGTCTGTGCCTTTTAGGTCTGAGGTGAGTCTCTTGTAGGCAGCATATGGATGGGTCTTGTTTTTTAATCCATTTTACTCCTATATGTCTTTTGATTGGAGCAATTAGGCCATTTATAGTCAAAGTAATTATGTATAGGTATGTACATTTTGCCATTTAAAAATTTGTTTTCTGGTTGGTTTTTTTTAGTCCATCTTTGTTCCTTTCTTCTTCTCTTGGTCTCTTTCTTTGTGATTGACAAGTATCTATACTGTTTTGTTTTACTTTCTTTCTCTTTATTTATTTATTTATTTATTTATTTTAAAAACATGTTTATTCTTGAGAAAGGGAGAGAGACAGAGTGTGAGTGGAGGAGCAGCAGAGAGAGAGGGAGACATAGAATCTGAAGCAGGCTCTAGGCCCTAAGCTGTCAGCACAGAGCCTGACATGGGGCTTGAACCCACAAAGCACAGGATCATGACCTGGGCTGGAGTCAGCTGCCCAACCGAGTGAGCCACCCAGGTGCCCCCTTTCTCTTTATTTTTTTGTGTGCTGTCATAGGTTTTGGGTTTGTGGTTACCATGAAGTTCATATATAATATCCTAAGTAGCAGTGCATATTAATTTGATGACTGTTCAAGTGCAAATACATTCTTAAAAAAACAGAAATAGGGAAAAAATGTTCTTTCTTTCTTTTTACTTTTTTTAATTCCTTTTTACTCCCTTCTCCACACTTTATGTGTATATTGTCATATTTTATACCTTTTAATTCATATTTATGTTTAATTATGGCCATTTCTTTTCCCCTTAAGTGCCTTTAACATTCTTGTAATGCTGGTTTAGTGGTGATAAACTCCTTTATCTTTTGTTTATCTAGGAAATTCTTTACCTTTACTTCAAATCTGAATGATAACCTTGCTAGAGTATTTTTGATTGTAGGTGTTTTTGTTTCAGCACTTTGACTATATCATGCCACTCCCTTCTGGCTTGCAAAGTTTCTGCTGAGAAATCAGCTGATAGCCTTATAGGTGTTTCCATCTAGGTAACTTTTCGTTTGTCTTTTGTTGCTTCTAAGATTCTCTTCTTATCTGAACCTTTGACACTTATTTTGTGCCATGGTGTATCTCCTTGGGTTCATCTTGTTAGGAACTCTCTGTGCTTCTTGGACTTGGATGTCTGTTTTCCTGTCTAGGTTAGGAAGTTTTCAGTTATTTTTTTCTTCAAAAAAGTTTCCTACACATTTTACTCTCTCTCTTCTTCTTCTTCTTCTGGGACCCCTATAATGTGAATGTTTGTTTGTTTAGTATTGTCCAAGAGATCTCTTAATCTAGCCTCCTTAAAACAATTTCTTTATTCTTTTTGTTGTTCAGCTTATGTGCTTTCCATTACCCTGTTTTCCAGATGATTGATATGTTCTTCTGCATCCTCTAATCTATTGTTGATTCCCTCTGGTATTGTATTTTTATTTCAGATATTGTATTTTTCAACTCTCGTTGGTTCTTTTTAATATTTTCTATCTCTTTATTAAAGGTCTCATTGAGTTTTTTTCATTCTTTTGTCTAGCCAAGTGAGTATCTTTATAATTATTACTTTAAATTCTTTATCAGGTATATTGCATATCTCTGTTTCATTTAGTTCTTTCTCTGAGGTTTTTTTTTTATTCTTTCCTTTGCAGCATATTTCTCTGTTTCCATATTTCGTTTGACTTCATGTATTTGTTTCAATGGAGTAAGCAAAACGGCCACTTCTCTTAAAGTTGAAGGAGTGGTGTCATGTATGGTCCCCTATGCAGACTGTGTGTGCTTGGTGACTTTTGCTGGCTGGTTGGAGCCGTGGCTTATAGGCTAGTTACTGTTTTAAACAGTGGCTTTTTATAGAAAGAATAAAGAAAAAAATAATAAAATTAAAAAGATAATAAAAGAAAAGAACAAGAAAAGCACAAAACCAAAAAGAAAAAAAAATTAAAAATTAAAAAAAATTAAAAACTAAAAACGAAAAAAGACCCACAAAAAAGTCCCATAAAACCATGGCTTGTTTTCTGTGTCCCAGCACCACAGTACAGCTGATGTGGGCTTCTGGACTCTGGGCTTTCTGAGGTCACAAACTTTCTGTGACAATATGACCCACCAGTTGTGGCCTCAGGACCCTGAAATTATGGCACCTGTAACCTGCCCCTTATGGTGGCCAGATCCTGCTCCAGTCTGGGCTTTTGAGGTGGAAGGGGAGAGCATGTTCTCGGTTCCTTGACCCTTTTAAGCCATGGCCTTTTTTCTGTGCCTCAGCATGTTTAGGGCTGGTATGGGCTTGTGGACCCCAGGCTCACTGAAGTTGTAAGCTCACTGAGAGGACTGGACCCACCTGTTATGGTGTCAGGACCCTGCTCTGGTCTAGGCTTTTAAGGCAGGGGTGGGAACATAAACCATGTTGTTCTCCAGTCCTTTTGACCTGGAAAACTTTCCCGCAGCTCCTCCGTTCCTTGTCAGAGTTTGTGTTGTCTCTTATGTGCTAGTTGCTCTTTCAAATCATGGGTATTTTTTTCCTGTGCCTGAGGACAGAGGGATCTATTCCTGGTCCCTCAGTTCTGTCTCTCCTCATTGCCATTGGTAGTAGGGGTGGGGTTCCCTTTGTTATCGTGTCTCAGTCCCTCTTGCTATTCTCTTGCTGTTCTCTTTGTCTTTGGGTTGTTCAGTAGCTGTTCAGTCAGCCCTCTGTTCTTCTTCAGAAGGAATTGTTCTATTAATAGGTGTAATTTGTTGTGTTCCATGGAAGAGGTGAGTTTAGAATCTTCCTATGTTTCTATCTTGAACTGGAACTCCATTTGAGTGATTTTTAAAAATACTGAGCCAATATATTTAAATGTGAGTGTTTTTACATAAATACCTAGATTTGGAGCTTGTCCTGAAATATTGGAATACCTGGAAAGTTAGCATGATTTCCAAATGACAATAATCAACCCTAGCTGAGCAGCCACTCTCCTCTGAACAGGGCAAGGCACCTCCAGTTCACCACATTCCTCCTCACTTTGTCCCATTGTCGTCCTGATACCCTCCAAATTATGCTCTTTATGTTTTCATGACCCTGAGAGATATTTGAGTTTTTGACCTCTAGTCTATTGGATATCATGCTTCTTCTATTCTTGAGGCATTTTAAGTCCTCATATAGATATTTTAGTTGAGATCAACTCCAGATGTCTTCTTGCAAACACATTCTATTTGGCAATTAATTAGGGTTCAATTTGTTTTAGTAACATGCTAACCTTTAGTAAAGAATAATTTTAAACTTTTTTTTTGGTTGAAACAGATTTTCTTATGTATTATGATATTTAAGGCTTTCTGGTAAAAGATAATTTGGTTTCATAAGTCTTGCATTTCCCATCAGATCCTTGACTTACAGTAGTTCTGCATTCTGTTTAAACTAAGAATAATTATCCTTTAAAATGGAACCAAAGTTAGGAATCTGATACATGAATATCCTAGCTTCCTACATAATGATGGAAGTCCAAGTCCAGACATTATTCAAAACATGAATGCTGCAAACAAAAATATTCTCAAACATCAAAAATGTGATCACAAGACAAACCAACATAGGGATAAAACAGGAGGGAGAAATATGATAGGCCACAAAAGGAGGAGTGGCAAGGAAAATCTAGACATTAATATGCAAATTGTAGGGTTCCTGGGGGCTGCTGCCTGAGCTGATGGTTCCAGGACCACAGCATCACTGCCATGACCAGGTCTAGATCTAGGATGTGAGAAGTAAGGTAGATACAAAGTTTAAGAGGGTGCCAAAAAACTTAGCAATCATGATAAGTACTTTGATGCATGATTTAAAACATTTAATACAATATTTTATAAATAAAATTAATGCAAAAAAATTGATGATGTATAAAATGGTCTTGTTGGCCAACAGGCTGAAATTTGGCCAGCACTTAGGAATACTTACCCAATGCCAGGTATGGAGCTAAGTACCTTTCATGCTTTTTAAAAAAGTTTAATATATAAAACAACTTTATGAGATAAATTCTATTATTTCCCATCCTTCTTCCCATTTTATAGGTGAGAAAACTGAGGCTTAAAGTTGAGTGACTTGTTCAAGTTAGAGCTATTAATGGATAGAGCCAGGATCCAGGCACTTGTATCCAGAAACTGCTTGTGTTCAGAGTACTATGGGATGGCTCAGCCTACAGTTAGATCATCAAGTTCTGTGGATGTTGAGATGACTCTACTATCCTGGTATTCCTACTGCATAGGGATAGGTTCATGACCTCAGAGTAGCCATGTGTAGACTGACTTGGGGGAGCTGAATTAATTTGATGGCAAGATATAGCTTATTGGTTTTCCTATGCTACATGGTTTCTGTCCCAGCCAGTGTTAGGAGGAGGGGAAGAAGAAGGAAGAGTGTAGGCAGTGGGGAGAGAGAGAGAGAATCAGGAAATATGTATGCATACAGGGAGAGGCAGAAACCTAAAGACTGTGAGACCAGGATAATGAACTATTGTAGAGGTAAGAGTAAAGAGGAAGAGACTGTTTCTGCATGAAGTTCAAGCTCAGAATGGAGAGCAAGGGCTCCCTGCTGCTGAAGTGGACCCATGTATCTCAGTGCTAGAGCTGTAGTGAAATGCTGCTTCAGTCTCTGGGAGTTCATCTGAGGTCACTCCAGCCTGTTTTCTGCTTCCTTACTGTGTGTTCTTTCCCATAATTCTCTACACATCCATAGCTTAACAGATAGCCTCAGGTGTACCCCATAACCTGAAATAGACTGACAGGCCCTTATTCCCAGTTTCGTGGGTCTCTCTTCCCAGCCTCAGTTGCCCTGTCCTCCTGTCCTTTCTCTGTTTTTACCCTTTTCCTGGCCATGTTGCCTCCTCTTGCTTTAATGGAAGGGTGCTCATCAGTGGAGCCATGTTTTTCCTTCTGTGATGTTTTATGAAACTGTAAAGACCCCAGTGGTCTGTGATCCTTCACTGACTCTCCAGTCAGTTTCTTCATGCCCCTGGGGCTGAAGGCAGAGGGTCAGGAGCCAAGAGGGTTGGCCAAGAAGTGTCCAGTGTCTGAGAGGTAAGAAAGAGAGGTAAGAATTGGTTAGTTAGATTTGCAGTACACTCTAAGCACATCTGCTTACTTTAGTGGCCTAATTCTGATGGAATATTACCTTCAGCTGCAGACTTGCTGCTAATGCTGCAACCAGACTTGTAATACAGCTGGTAGATTTTCCAGGAGCACTCAGTGCACTAAAAATAATGATCAACCCTCTAACTCAGGGGCTCTCAGTCCTACCAAATCCAATAACCTCCTCTGGCAGTAAATATTTAACATTTTGTAACGACTCCTTTACTATTTGTATGG
Organism: Panthera uncia; assembly: GCF_023721935.1. Taxonomy (NCBI): domain Eukaryota; kingdom Metazoa; phylum Chordata; class Mammalia; order Carnivora; family Felidae; genus Panthera; species Panthera uncia. Next base: position 65,628,038 of record NC_064811.1, on the reverse strand, counting down.
ACAATATGACCTACTTACACACACTTTAAATGAAATTCTCTAATTGTATAAGAAGAAATAAAAGGAAAGTGAATTAATAAATGAAGCAAATGTAAATTCTTGGGCAGGACCACACCAGACACATAAAAAGCTGTCGGATATGTTTACCTCTTTTTAGAATCATTGAGAATGGGATGGCGAATAGTGCAGTCTGATACAGAGCTTTTATATTAGCCACTCAAAACCCATGAAGAATGTTATTGTCAGTGACATGATTTCCCAAAATGGAAACTATGGTAAGCAGAGTAATGGCTTTTCCAAGGATGCTTATATCCCAATTTCTGGAAACTGAATATGTTACCTTACATGGCATAAAGATTTTGTGGATATGATTAAGTGAAGGATCTTGAGATGGAGAGGTTACACTATATTATCCTGGTGGGCCCAATGTGATCACCAAGGTCCTTATAAGAGAGAGACAGCAGGGTCAGAGTCTGAGAAGATGTGACAATGGAAGAGGAGGTTGGAACGGTGCAGGGCCATGAGCCAGGGAATGTGGGCAGCCTCTGGAAGTCAGAAAAGTCAAGGAAAGGGATTCTCTCCAAAACCTTCAGAAAGTACATAAGCTTGATGACCCATTTCAGACTTCTGATCCCTAAAATTGTCAGATAATAAATTGTATGGTTTTAAGCCACTAAGTTTGTGGTGATTTCTTACAGCAGCAAAAGAAAACTAACCTAGTGACTGACTCTTGCAACGTTCCAAATTATCGAAGTTCAGTCTTTATAAGATTTATATGATAGCTTTCTTCCTGGGAAATTTATTGAATAGTCAAAGTGGGTGACAGTATTTTGTGGTTATATGTAAAATGGAGCTCACTTGTAGACTGAACTAATTATAAACAGGGTTTTCACTGTGTTGCCAGGTTTTCTGTTTTCTCACTCTTTAGGTCTCTGCTCTCACCCATTTGCAGTTTTGCTTCACCTTTTGTTCAGCTTCCACCTTGTTTTGAGTTTCCTTGCCTTGTGATTTCACCTTCCCTTTGCAGAGTAGCCCTTCAAGATGTTTCTGCAAACATGGTTCCCTCTCTTAGGCTGCCAGCTATTAAAATTCTTATGTCAGGAACATACTCTTCCTTCAACCTAAAATGACCTTCAGCCTGCAGTTCCTAGGTTTGACTGATGCCTGGTGATCCTTCAGAATTTGGTACCATCATTTCTAAGCAGCTTCTTTATCCTCCACTGTCATGGGTAGGTCCTTCTCTTGGGTCTTCATTGGTCCCTGAACGTATTTATCTTTTATCTATCATCTATTTTTAAATTTTAATATGTAGACACCGTGCTAAATACTTTAGAATATATTTTGTCATTTAAATCATGTATCAATCCCATGGGTTATTTTTTAATCCCTATTTTACAGGTGGGGAAACAGACTCAGTGAGTATTTAAAACCTAAAGATTAAAAAATGATTCTTTTTCTTAGAATTCTTTATATTTACAAAACATTAAATTTCAGTGGATTATATTTAAAAAGATTAAAAGTTTACAGCTTTTTACTCATTGGTTATCATTTGTTAGGCTTGTATGTATATACAGAAGTTTCTAGACTATGCCCCAAGCTCTTCAGGATGCTTCCCTTTAGAGTGGATGAATGGTTTACTTTATACATTTGTGGTATTTGGGCTTTTTACAGTGGTCAGTTAATGGAGTCAAATTTATTTGGCTTTCATGTATAAAGCCTAAATAAAAATTAAAAAATAAAAGTTTGTATTATAGTTAAACCTTTGCGAAGCCAATTATATATATTTGTGTGTATGTGTGTGTATAGGTACAAATTTAATTCATTCACAAATTGTTCCATACTTACTTACTGAGTGTCACTATGAACCAGGTTGTGTTCTAGGCCCTGGGGATAAGAGAGTGAGTATTAAGAAAGACAGTGGAGCTCTCACTATAGTGGGGAGTATATTCAACACTGCATCAGGCAGTCACAGTACTAAGAAGAGAAAGAAATCAGGATAAGGTGATAGAAAGTGGTAGGAAGTTCTCTATTACGTAGTCAACGAAGGCTTCTCGGAGGGGCTGTTACATGCGCATGAGGCTGAATGAAATAAGGGAGAAAGCTGTGTGAATATCTGGTGAAATGTCTTCCAGAATGTAATTTGCAATTATTATCTAATAGTTTGGGTTTTATTTTGAAATCAGACTTAAATATATTAATATTACTTTTTTTTTTAATGGTGAAATACTTTAGATTTAGCCACCTGGACTCAGTTTAGATGATCCCAATTTTGTTGGCAACATCCAAAGCATCATAGTCAGGAGCTGATCAAACATATGCCTTCTTCTTTCCATTGGGCCTGATCAGTGTGTTGACCTTGGCCATGTCAACATCTTAGGGCTTCTTCAGAAACTGTTTGATCTGGTATTTGTTGGCCTTGACATCTACAATGAACACAAGAGTGTTTTTGTCTTTTATTTTCTTCATGGCTGACTTGGTAGTCAAGGGGAACTGGATGATGACATAGTGGTCAAGCTTGTTTCACCTGGGGGTGCTCTTTTGAAGATATTTGGACTGCCTTTGGAGATTCATTGTCTTGGGCCTTCAGAATGTAGATGATGCATGGATTTTTCTTTTCTTTTTTTTTTTTTTTTTTGGTGACTGTGGACACTTTTCAGCACTGCTTTCTTGGCTTTCAAAACCTTTGCTTTGGCTTCAGCTTTGGGAGGGTCAAGGGCTTCCTTCCTCACTATTGGAGCCATCATTATGAAAGGGCTGTATGAAAAGTACTTATTGAGCATGTGCTAGGTGCTTGGTGGGTGAGGTGGGTTGTTGGATAGCAGGGAAATGTGAGATCTGATGGTGGCTACCTAGTTTACAATCTTGATGGAAACTGAGAACAACACATATATAAGTATCAAATGGAAACAGTATACAGTTATCTGGTGCTAAATTGTGTGGTACAGATTCTAGGTTTGAGGGGACCCTGTTGGGTCTTACAGTTTCAGCAGTAAGAGTTTAATTTTGCTACATTTGAATATTTAAAAAAATGTTTATTATTTTTTTTTGAGAGGGAGTGTATGTGAGTGGGGGAGGGGCAGAGAGAGAGGGGGGCAGAAGATACAAAGAGGACTCTGTGCTGACAGCAGAAAGCCTGATGTGGGGCTCAAACTCATGAATTGTGAGATCATGACCTGAACCAAAGTCTGACCCTAGATTTAAACATTTTTAAGGACAAGTCTGTAGACTGAGGCAAGGTGAGAAAAATGTTCTTTAATGGAACTTTAGTTTTCATTCCTTTGGAATTTCCTTCTCTTAAGGAGCTATTTATGGAGTCTGTGAAATGTGATTCTAACTGGGGATAGGAAATGATTGGGAATCCAGAAAATCGGTTTGCATCCTGTGATATTTTGAGTAGTGGTAGCTTTCCACGGACCCAGACTCCTGAGTCACTGAATATGGTGGGAAGGGTAACAAATGCGTTCTTTTTCCTACTTCTCTTCCCCATCACTTCTCTGTGCTATGAACAAGTGAAAGTTGTGATCTTGATTTAGACTTGTAATCAAATGGATATCATCCATTGTCTAGCACAGAGCTCTTGATAATGCCTCCCATTTGGAGCTCTCAATAAATGATTCATGACTCAGATAGGAATATGCTAACAGTATTTGTGCTGGTGGGATTATGACATTTTTGGCATTTTCCAAGTTTTCTGCTTTCCGCAAATCCCACTCACTCATAGTACGGCTTCTGATTATACTTTGGTTTCTGATTATATTACCTTTGAAATAAAAAAAAAATGAAAAAATAATTCAAAGAAATCATTGGATTTATTACATTATTGAGTGCTTGTTCAGTTTGCACAATAGATTTTCTTTGTTAAATTTAATTTTTTGCTTCAAAGATTTTATGCTTGAATCAACTTTTTCTTTTATTTAATGATGAGTATTATTGCAAGCATTAATTATAATACCTAGTTTGCACATTATAATTCTCATCCTAAAATGTATAAACATATTTTTTAAATTCAGTAATCCCTTAAGTTCAAGCCTGCATAGAAGATAGGCTTCAAGTATTTACATTTTATAGAAGGGCTTGAAGGCTAGGTGACTAAAACAACAACAACAAACCAGTTACATTTGCAACGCTGCCTGGTCTGTTCCTAAAGCTACTCCACAGGATGCTAGTGAGAACGTTTCTGAAATATATGTAAGGGCTGCTACAAAACTGAATTGGAAGGCTTTCCCTGTGGTTTTGATGAATAATTTGATTAGCTGAAAAATCAAAGACTATATTCCCCCTTGTTTTGTTCTCTGGTGTTAGAATTCCAGGCAATGATCTTGACGAGCTGCTTCTCACATGGGGGCCTTTGATTGTTTTGGAAGAGCTTTGTTGCGATGTGTGCATGTCAATGTCCTGGCCCCGGAACTGTTGTCTGTGTGTACCTTCCTTGCTCATCTTCTGCTTTGCTCCCTGTGACAGGGGATCGGACCTGCCACGCTGGATTGATTCCCAGGCTCCTCCTTGTCTGTTGGTCTTTGGCAAGGGTCAACTTATGGGGAACATTAGGGTTAGAGGGTGGTAGAAGCCAGGACCCCAGATCCTGCAGGAGACCCCAAGTCCTGCCTTCTTTTGTGATTCCTCCAGCTTTACGGCTGGTGGTGGCTTTCTGCTATTGCCAGTCTCTGGGCTGTCTTGCTTTTCTGTTGGGTTTCTCAGCCTCTCTTCCATTAACTGTGCTATCAATTCTCTGTTACTAAAGTCTCTGATGTAGATATATAGGTGGTTTCTGATTTCCAGTTAGACCTTGAGTTATACAGTTACCAGTTCTCAGGGATGATTGCCAACAGAACGAACCATTGTCTTTGTGAGAATTTTCAGACAGTTAAAGTCCATGAAATTTACCTCATTTTAGACCTTAAAGAAGAGAATAAAGTGGGAAAATGGAGATATAGTCTTATCATTTTCTAGGCAGGTCCTTCTGAGCTAATGGTTTATTTTATATACTGCTATAAAATGAGACGTGTTAATTATGTTGACCTGTGAGGTTCTTTATTGTCCACCTTAGATTAGTAACATTTCATAATTAGCAAATGATATAATGTAGTATAAAATGAAACTGCTGTAATATAGCGATTGAGTTATTTCAAAGTTTATCCCTAAAAATACAATATCTTTGTCGTTATGTGAGAAAGACATTCTCCTTATTAGCATACTACAAGATAGGCTGGGATATGAGTTTATGTGATTTTTCTAAGACAGAGGGAAAATATCTATCCAGCATTAACAAGTATGTAGTGATAAGTAAGGAGCTATCATTTCTTTATATATTTTTAAATGTTTATTTACTTTTGAGAGACAGAGACAGAGCATGAGTGGGGAAGGAGCAGAGAGTGAGGGAGACACAGAATCCGAAGCAGGCCCAGGCTCTGAGCTGTCAGCACAGAGCCCATTTCGGGCTCGAACCCACAAACTGCGAAATCACGACCTGTGCTGCAGTTGGTGCTTAACGCTTAACCGACTGAGCCACCCAGGCGCCCCTAGAGACTATCATTTCTTTAACCGTGTGGAGTTCTGCAATGGGGAATACACTGGACTAGCAATTATAAAACACAAATCTTGCCCTTGGTGAGGGTCACTAGAGACAAGAATGGGCAAGTGATTTATTGAGCAAGGGCTCTATAAGAAGTGAGGGCACAGGTCAGGGCAGAGGGAGAAGATAAGCATAGATGTGTTTTAGCTCACCTCTAGCCATGACCTGATTGCCTGGGGAACTCTGGAGCATGAATGACACCACAGAGAAGCCCCATGTTGAGACAGGGTGGCTGAACTTTGGTTCATTCAGTCATTGACTGTGGTGGCCCCTGCATGGGGTATAAGTATGTAACCTCCACAGAGGGCATTCTCTGGAGAAAGGTTGTAGCTGTGAGCTCCTAGCAGCAGCACTGCAGCCTCTGAGGGATGGGTAAACTGACCTATAAAGGAGCTTTGTACAGACACCCACAATAGCTACTATGGGTATCAATACACAGCACCATCTCCACCACTTAAACCCTTCGGCAGTGGGCAAGACATATAATCTCTCCAAGTCTCCTGCATTTGTTTAAAAAATGAAAAATATAATAATAACCACTCTATCACTTTTCCTATTACTCATAAATGTGCTTTGAAAGAAATGAAGTACTCTGGAATATTTATTTTTTAAGTGTTTTTTTGAGAGAGAGAGAGAGAGAGAGAGAGAGAGAGAAAGAGAGAGAGAGAAAGAGAGAAGATCACAAGCAGGCTCCATGCTGTTAGCGTAGAGCCTGATGCAGGGCTTGAACTCATGAACCATGAGATCATGACCTGAGCCAAAGTTGGAGCCTTAACTGACTGAGCCGCTCAGGCGCCTCTGGAATATTTTCCTAAGTAGCTAGTCTACTGGGGAGACAGTGCAGGGTTATAAAGCTGGTTTGAAAATGCCAGTTTTAAACATGATCAGGATATTCCCTTGGATTCCTCTGAAAACATAGCCCCAAACGAGGACTTGGGTGAAGGTAGTTTATTCTGGAGATGATGCTAGCAGGCAGCAGTGAGGGGGTGGGGGTTGTGAGGCAGAGACGGAGGGTAATCCAATATACAGCTGTGCTACTGAGGTCCCTGCAGTGGTGTGGGCGGGCTCAGTCATGCACACTGGGGGCAAGCTGTTAGCAGGCAGGGAGCGAAGGCACGAGTGGCACTGTTCAACCCAGTGCCCAAAGTCTTCTGTCTGCTACTACCACACTCTTGGTGTTGCTCAGATCCACAAATCCGCTTCATGAATTCTATTCTGTCACTGATTCTTCAAAGACTAGGCTGTCCCTGTCTCTAAGAAAAGATTTATCAATGCAACCAGCTACAGGCCCTTTTGCTGCAGCTGATTTTGAGGCTGCAATGGATAGCTATCATCTCTCTCCTCCACTATCCATTCTTGACTTCCCTCATCCACAACCAACACTTCTGAGGATGCTTGCTCAGTGGGTGACCCAGACCCTCACCCCTGGTGGGGAGGTCGAAGCCTGGGTTGACTGGCTTCCTACAATTGCTTGTTCTCTGTGATCAGTTGGTGTAGAAACACCCCAGTGTATCCCAAGATATCCGGACTTATTCCTCCTTTTTACCCATTGTGTAGCAGCGACTCTGTCTCCTTAGGATTGTCACAGCCAGTTTCTCTGCTAGTATGGGAACTCCATTCTGTACCTGTGATCCAGTGGCATGAAGAGCCTGAGTGACCAGCGGGTTTACAGCTTCAAGCTCAGCGTCTCATGGAGAAGTATTGGCTTCCAAGAACCAGAGCCTCTATTTTAGCAAAGGTTAAAGTTGTAGAAATGAGAAATCCCAGTTAAACAGTTGTATCACTGGGAATGATGACAAGAGTCAACCTTGCACTCCTTGGTGGCCAGACCTTTGTTTTCCAGCTTTGAGATACAGAGCACCAGCTTTGGGGTGCACAGTATTGTTTCAGTGCATATAACGAATCCTGGGGAATGGCATCCCAACCCTGCCAGTTGTAGACATGGACTGATGCCATATTTGAGCCAAAATGAGGCCATTCTCAATCCTAACAGACAGGGTCCTTCTAGGTGATGCAATATACAATAGGACCCGTGGATTCGGGGGTCAAGTATCCACTGTTGCATCTTCTCTAGGAGAGAGGTGGTCACCATAAAGCGAATCTAACTCACGTAACCAACTAACTCTGAGATCAGAGGCAAGCCCAAAAGAAGGTCAGTCAGGGCACCAGGTATGTTTGCTACAGTTACTATCACAGATCTTTTGTGAGGTTCCTCCTTGCATGCGATGCTAGGCTAGCGATTATACCCAGGAAGTGCACTAACACTAGCTATCTCTTATCTTCTATCCTGTTCACACAGTCACTCAGGAAATACTGGGTAACTTTTCCAGAACTGTGCCAGGTTCTATGTTAGAGATAGAAATATGAGTAATTTTCTGTCCTTTGGAAACTCACCACCTAGTACAGGAAATAGATATATAAATAGTGAACTATATTTTGTAATTGATGCTTTTTAATATAGTGAATACAAGAAAGAGAGTAATTTTGCCTGAAGAAGTTTGGAAAGACTTCTTAGAGGAGGTGATACTTATGTTGATCATTATAAGATGAATATGAGTTTTCAAGAGACATTGGTAGACAGAAGGAATGCTGGGTAGAGAAACAAGCATGAACAAAGGCACTGAGACATGAGGGAACATGGCACGACATGGGAATGACAGGAGCTTTAGGTACTAAAGAAAAGGGTATGTGTTGTTGGGATGGGAAGGGGGTAGTCAGAGAGGCGCAGAATGTGAGGAGAAAGGAAAGGTTTAACCAGATCAAATGGAAAGGCCCTGTATTGTATTCGAAGGAATTTGGACCTGACATCTCCAATGTAGACATGTGTGTATAGGCCATAGAGTCAGCACAGTGGAAACATTAAACTGGGATGTGAATGGGTAGATAAGACAGTGTTGTAGCGAAGTTCTCAGAGCCTATGCCATAGCATTACCAGAAGGCTGGAGCTGGAAGGAACCTTTCCTGCCATTTTCGAAAGTGTTTCAAATGAAATCCTACAATGGACATCAACATAGTCCAGTACGGTCAGAGCTACTCTGAAGCAATGAAGATGATGGGGTCAGAGGAGTCTGAAGGGAAGGGGCCCTCAGACCTAACTAAATGCCCCCTTGCTCTTTTTGTTTACCAGGTAAAGAAATGAATAGTTGTATGAAATCATGTGTGATTTACCCTGGGCTAGAACAAGAATCTTTGAGAGTCTGAAACCCTTTCTCCTTATGGTTATTTTCTTCAGATATCAAAATGTTATGGACACGGAATCTCAAATGACATGTGCAAACTTTTTTTTTTCATAAAATATTGAGTGTTAATAAGAATCTAGCCAATGTTGGCTAGTCTTACTATTTCAATTAACCAAAGCACACAAACAAGTATGTTTTGTAAGCAGGTTAGGGGAAATGTGAGGGAGAAATGGGGTAAGAATGTGCTGAGTCCCTGCTTGGATGGCGACTGGGGAAGGGAAATATGGGCATCCCTAGTGATGGGAAGTTTGTCAGAAGTTGTCTCTGACACGCCCTGTTCCCTTTTTCTGAAATTATTCCAGTCTCAACATTAAGCCTAGAAAATCAACAAAGACTTGGAAAAGGGGGGGTCTGAGTGGTGTTGGAGGCAAGTTATAAATACTCTATCTCCTTGTTGCTTGGAGCTCTTATCTTTTGCCTTATGGTGACATCTATCTTCTTTTTAATTTGATCCCTAAACTAGATATCTCCATTGGATGAAAGGAGCAAAGTGGGGAGGAGAAAGAGAGAAGAGGAAACATGCCCATGAGTGGGGATAGAAGGACACAGGGCCCTGCTAGAATTACTTAGGGGGCATTTTTCAAACTACCCATGGCTCTTCTTCCACTAGTATAAATGTTAATAATACTTCCCTGTGGGAGAGGTGAGGTCACTAGTGAGCCACAATAGAATATGTCCTATCCCTTAAGCGTGCTAGGGAGAAAAGGGGCTCAGAACTCCTGAATTAACTGTTGTTTTCGCCTTACCCTTCTGATAAATTCTGGGAGAATCCTTTCTAATTTCATATTCTTCATGACATTAGAAAATGGATAGCTCCTGGTGTTTGTTTATTTATGACAGCCCTCAGTTTATAATCAATCCTAATTAATGATAGCATGATAAAAATCATAAATATCACTGCTAAGAGTCTTAGGCTCATATGCTAGATAGTTCAGGACAAATGTCTGCATTTGTTTCATGTTTTAGCAACGGAAAATGGAATAAGAGGGAGGATGTTTCCTATGTGTTTATTGTGATACTGTGTCATAAAAACATTCCCAGTGTTCTAAGTTGGTTTTAAACACCTACAAGTATGAGTGAGTAATAACGATGTGGAAAAAAAAGATCACAAAGAGCTTTGTGTTTTGGTAATTTGTGGGCCGTAAGGACGGATGAGGGGGAAGATTTAATACTTTATAACCACATCTTTTAAATAAAATAAGTTTAGTACAATTGCGTTGCTTGCTTCCATGAATGGAAAAGGTTTTTTATTTCTCCAGTGTATTTTAGAAATATTTAAGTCGTGAAAAGAAAGGGCACAGGGTTAACTGTATTGTAATTTTATCCTTTTTTTTTTGCTTTAAAAAATTCATCACAGAAATACATGCACATGGTTTTAAAAGTCAAGTAATGCTAAAAGGCTTACATATAAAAAAATAGCAGTCATTTGTGCCCTCCCTCAATGCCATTCTCCAGAGGCAGGTAACAGTTTGCAACTCTTTTCATGTACTCTGACTTCCTATTTTATGAAGCCAGAATTTTCAGTCTCATACCCTGTCTTCTTACCTTCTATATCTTTTCAAGACTGCTATTTCACAAGTTTGGGTTAACTTCGTGTTCCTGGTTTTTTTTATTATTTTTACTAAGTAAATATTATTTTTTACTGAGCCAAATAGGCTATGATTCCATTTGCTTTACTTTATAACCTTTTTTCTTTTTTAAAAAAAAATTTTAAGTTTATTTATTTTTGAGAGACAGAGAGCACAAGCAGGGGAGAGGCAGAGAGAGAGGGAGACACAGAATCGGAAGCAGGCTCCAGGCTCTGCACTGTCAGCACAGAGCCCGATGCGGGGCTTGAACTCACAGACCCTGTGGTCATGACCTGAGCCGAAGTCGGACGCTCAATTGACTGAGCCACCCAGACGCCCCACCTTTTCTCCTTTTTTAAAAAAAGTGAACTATAATTAACATGCAGTATTATATTAGTTTCAGGTGTACAATATCATGATTCAGCAATTCTCTACACAGTGCTCAACAAGATAAGTGTTCTCTTACTCCTCCTCTTCACCTATTTATTTTATAACCTTTTATTTTTCCTGAAATTAGTAATTGCCTCATTCATTATTTTTATCTGTTTCACTGCCTTCGGATCTTTGGTTAAACTCTTCCGATACCCTCCAGCAGCTTTGTAAAATGTCTTTTCTGAGATTTTTCTCAGAGTCAAACCTATCTAACAATCTGTTATATTCTGTCCTCTTTAAAAAAATTTTGTTTTTAATGTTTATTTATTTTTGAGAGAGAGAGAGAGAGAGAGAGCGAGCGATCTGGGGAGGGACAGAGCGAGAGGGAGACAGAATCCAAAGCAGGCTCCAGGCTCTGAGCTGTCAGTACAGAGCCCACCGCTGGGCTGGAACTCACGAACCAGGAGATCATGACCTGAGCCTAAGTCGGAAGCTTAACCAACTGAGCCACACACACGTCCCCTGTCCTCTGTTTTTATTTTTTTTTTTAATTTTTTTTTTAACGTTTATTTATTTTTGAGACAGACAGAGACAGAGCATGAACGGGGGAGGGGCAGAGAGAGAGGGAGACACAGAATCAGAAGCAGGCTCCAGGCTCTGAGCCATCAACACAGAGCCCGACGCGGGGCTCAAACTCACGGACCGCAAGATAGTGACCTGAGTTGAAGTCGGAGGCTTAACTGACTGAGCCACCCAGGCGCCCCTGTCCTCTGTTTTTAAAGAGGTCAGTTACTCTGCTCCGCCCTGGAGTGGTTGCTCCCCGGACCTGCTGTAGGACTGCTGTCCTTTGCCTAATTCACTTTGCTTCTCTCTCCTGTGACCAGGACGTATGTCATTTTTCTTTCTTAGTTTGTTTTTTAATCCTCCTTGGCTTCCTGAAAAGCTATCGGAGGTCAATTTTCTGAGACTTTAATATTTGACAATATTTGCTGGACTTTGACACTTGATAGTTTGGCTAAATCTAGAATCCTTGGTTTCAAATTATTTTCTTTTGAAACTTTGAAGCTATTACTATGCTGACTTCTAGTTTATAATGTTGCTTTTGAGAAGATGGATGCTTTTCTTATTTCTGATCCTTTTCCTGTGACCACTTTTTCCTTGCTACAAACCTTTAAGATCTCTTTATCTCTGGTATTCTCAAATTTTACAATGCTATCTTCAGTATGGGTTTCTTGTTGACTCATTTTTCTGTGTCTTTTAAGCAAGAAACCCATGTCCTTCAGTTCTGGCAAATTTCCTTGAATTGTTTTTTTGAGAATTTCTTCATTAATGGTTTCTCTGTTCTCTCTTTTTAGAATTCCTAGTGGCTAGATTAAACCTTTACCTTCTGAAGTTTTTTTTGTCCTATTTACCATCTTTTTGTCCTTTTGTCCTATTTTCTGGGTGAATTCCTTGACCTAATGTTACTGTTCTTTCACTGTTTTTTATTTGTAAACTTTAGCAATATTTTTAATATCTAGAAGAATTTTCTTTTTTATGTTTATTTTTACAGTATGTTTTCATTGCATGGCTCTAGTCTCTCCCTCCACTGGTAGAGATGCTAATATGTACCCTTGGAGGAGAGGAAGGCGCTTTTGAACCTCTTTGCCATGAATATGTCATATCCCTTGGGCATGTTGGGAGAAGAGTTTCAGAACCCCTGAGAATATTGAAAAAGTGTCTTTGTAGTTTTGATTTTCTTCCTGCATTGTTTTAGTTTCTTCTTAGTTTTTTTTTTTTTTCCTCATTATTTGTTTGCTTGTTTCACTTAGTGTTACAGACTTTCCTCAAATGCCTGGAGTCTGTGGCTGTCCATTCATGTTTATGAGTGAATCTTTAGAAAGCTGATTGGAAGTTGTGTCTGTTCTTTGGACTTTTCAGATGATGGGCTTTGTTGCAGGGTCATTATGATGACATGGGTTTTTCACTGGGGACCTTCAAATGTCAGAATCTGTAGTGTTTCGTCTGGGGGTGGTTAAGATTTTCTAGAGAAGTTTTCTTCAGTCTTCTGGATGTTGCCTCTGTTTAGTCTGCAGACTTTCATTTAATCTCCCTGTTTTAATTTGTATACCTCAACTCCACTCTCCCTTTTGCCTCTTGTCTGAGTGTGGACCCTCACTTTCTTCCTGCAGCAGTGGTAGAGGGGTGGTCAGACGCAGCTCTATCCTACCTTCTGTGCTAGCCTGTCTGGATCCAGTAGGTATTTGTAATTTGCTTCTCTTCATTATCTTCCTTTGTAAGCATTTAGATGTGTTCTTCCTTCTTTCTGGCAAGTCATTTACTTCTCTATTGCTTTCTGCTGTCTTATAATTTAGTTCAGAATTAAAATTGTCTCAGAGTCTGATCAGAGATTCAATTCCTGTTTCTGATTTTTACTTCCTTGAGTATTAGGGTGATTTTTAAAATGGGAGAGCTTGGACCATCTTGAAACTGAAAATCCAGCAGTAATCACTTTAATTATAATGGAAAATAATTGGGGATGGCTAAATAAGTTGCTGAATGGAAAGACTTTTTTTTTTCTCTTAAATTTCCCGTTTGCTAAAAGCTGAAACACTGATCTTATGAAAACATTTTTCTTAAATTTGTGAAAGTGGATGGGGAGACCATGAAAGTGATTGATTATGGCTGAAAAATCATATTGCAGCTTTTTCCCCATCATTGATAGTGTGAGAATTTCTTCCTTTCTTTTCATACAAATTCATATTTTCAGATCACACCAAGATGTGAATACAATGGAAGGAAATTGTGAATTGTCCAGGCTGTCCGTAGTGCTCTGCATCTTTGCACAGAAATCCCAAGTACAATCTTAACCTATGGGAAAAGTGCTCAGTATTCTGGTGTCATAGAACTGACGTATCATGTTTAAAGCAATGGAGAGAATTAGATGAAGAGTCTAATGGCTGGGTTAGTTTGGGAGAAGGATGCGAAATTGTCTCCTGAGAGAGTGGTTTTGTGGGAGTGATACAAACAGGAACTAGGTTATAGGTGGTCAGAGAAGGCGGTTGATGATAATTGCTATTGAACATTCACTTTGTGGCGGGGACTGTGCTTGGAAATGCTTTCCGTTCCATTCCATTTCCATCCTTATAATAGCCCTATGTGGAAAATACCGTTACCTTTATTTCACAGGTTGAGAAGCAGAGGATGAAGTGACTTGACTGAATTTACACAGACCCAGTATTCAATCCCTGGAAGCCTGCCCCTGGAGCCTCTGCTGCTAATGTAGTCTGCAGTGACAAAGAGGCCATGGAGACGATATATAAAAAAGGGATGCAGTGGGTATAGACAAAGGAGGCCTCTGGTATGGGCAAGGGAGGCAGCCTGTATTGACAACATTCAAGGAAACCGTGCCCCAGGGTCTTGCGAATATTGCTGGAATGAGGGCGTGAGGAAAGGAACTGGGTAAACATTTGCTTCTGTTTGAGTGCGTACCTCCCAGCGCCCCTCCACCAATTAGGAGAGCTGTCTTCAAGGATGCTGCCTCAGATTCTGAAAAGAAGACCCCAGGACACTCATTAATGAGAGGAGGGGAGTCACAGCTGACAGAAAAATAAAGCTCTCAGTGGGAGACCTGAGGCCCTGGTAAGGCCTGGAGCTTGTTGACTGAGCAGCAAGAGACCCCCTCTCCCCAGTACTGGGCTCCCCTCACTCAATAGCCTCCCTGCTGCATGTTCCAAGAGCCCTCTCCCCCTATGACTCGCCTTATATGGGACAATTAATGAACAACGTGATGACAGGAGACACCTCTCCATATTGCTCAAGCTTGGGCTTGTGACCAGACAGTCTGCCATTGCCCTCCTGGTTCCATTAGAGAAGAAGTGCCTTTTCAGCAGTTTGCAAAATTAGGTTGTGAAAGCAAAGGGCACGGAGTTAACTGCATCACATCTTTCATTTATTTAGTCGATTGCTTATGGGAGAAGCATGGATTTAGAAGGGAGGGCTGTTTTGTTCTAAGATGTAATCCCTCTTTAATCAATATTAAGATACTTATTAGACTTACTTGGGACAAGAATGGCTGGATTCTGTTACCCACTAATTTAATACAAAAGGAAGTCCCTTAGAGTTTTCAAAAGGTTTTCTTCTATGTAACCGATTTTGTTTCTAAGAGGAAGGTGTTATTTTTCCCTTTCTAAGATCAGGAGACTGAGGCTCAGAGATGTCTATGTAAGTGCTATGCCCAAGGCCATGCAGGGTTGAAACAGACATGGAACTAAGATTGACTTGCTCATAATCCTGGGTCTTTCCTCAGTGTCCTATTGAGTTGCGTGTTGTGTAACATTTGCTAAAGCCAATAGCTCTTCGAGGCTTTAAAATCATTCCTGTCACAAGGTCCCAGGAGATCATCCAGGAAGAGTCAGTCAGTTGCTCTTTAGACATTTCTTTTTTGATCACATGAGTCCTCACTACATTTCTAGGCACACGGAAAAAAAATCAGGTCATGTTTTAGGTCTTTAAGACATTTTCAGTCACGTTGGAAGGTAACTAAACAAAATACTTAGGGAACAATTAAGTTCTTAATTGCTACTAAATGGTAAACGTGGAGCTGCTCAAAAAAAGAGAAAGAGATGGCAGAGGCTCAACTACCTGGGGAATGGAGACAGTGGAGACATGTGAGTAGATGTGGAGGAATGGGTAAGGATAGAAAGATGGTTGAGGCCGAGAAGGGCAAGAAAAGGTTTTTCCTACCAAAGGAAACAGAATTAGAATACGCAAGGGCCAGCTTCAGAGTTTGAGGAATGTGTGAATGTGCAGATATACATCTCTTTGGTCTCTTTTCTTCTACTTGGTTTTCTTTCTCTCACAAGACTGCATAACTCATTGAGTATATTGTTTAACTTTAAATTCTAGCCACTTCCTTCCCCAGAATTGATTTGAAGGAGGTTTTTTTTTTCTTCATAACACTTCTCTATGTTTATCAGAATATCCATATGGAAACAATTTGTATTATTGTAATAAATTTAGAAAAGATAAACAAGAATAGGACTGTCATGCAAATGTCTCAGTGCCTACATAGGGGGAGAACCTCCATAAATGAGGTAGGCAGAACCAGTCATTGCCCTTCAGTATTTCCATAGTGTTGCAAATCATCTCTTTTCTTCACTACACCATGAGCCCCTAGAAGGAAGAGACTATGTCATATGCATCTTTATATCCCCAGTCTCTAGTATATACCTAGCTGGGAGAGGTTATTTAAACTTTACCATTCATTTATTTGAATGAATAAATGCACATAAAGGGAAGTCTAGCTTTCATCCTGTGTACTAATTAAGATAATGATAGCTGCTATAATAAGTAAGCCCCTAAACTTCAGTGACTTTGTACAACAGAACTCTAGTCATCACTCATAATAATGTCGAATGTGGTGTCCATGACTGATGGGTGGCCTTCCTCTACTTGGTGATTCAGGAGTCTGGGCTCCTTCCAGCTCATTGCTCTGCTTTCCACTGGGGCTTCAGAGCCCACTGTAGCTGGTGGGCAGACTGGGAAGAGAGTATAAGGAGGGCACAAACAACACACATCACTGTGTTCACATTCATTTAACTAGAATTAGCCACATGACCTTACCTAGGAACAAGGGGGGCAGGACATGTGGTCTGTGGCTGGGCAGCTTTCTCAAAGAGACTCAACACCCATCATCATGGATGAGAAAAATATGGATTTTAGTGGAGAGTTTGCCATCTCTACCACATCTGACCTTTAACACTACCTGCTCTGTGACCTCAGGCAAGTTCATAGCCTCTCTAGATCTCAGTTCCTTACTTGTAAATGGGGATAATATATTTATCCTGTGTGATTGTTGTAAATATTACATGGTACACATATTTGAAGTAGTTAGTAGTAGTACTTAATATATAAGAGATGTTATAATATTGTTACATTTTGGGACACCTGGGGGACTCGGTTGGTGCCTGACTTTTGACTTCAGCTCTAGTCATGATCTTACAGTTCATGGGATCAAGCCCTTCATTGGACTTTGTGCTGACAGATCCCCTCTCTGCCCCTTCCCTGCTTGCACATGTGCACCCATGTACACATGTACTCTCTCTCTCAAAATAAATAAACATTAAAAAATGTTACTTTTTCATACTTCAATTCCAGTAAGATACTTACCGTGTTAACATTTTTCTTTAACCATGACCATAGCACATACAGAACTAGGAGGACAACCCAAGAGAATATGTAGTCTCATGTCTTAAGTTAGAGGAAGAGGTGGAGATTTTTAGATTAGTTAACTCCTACTGGGGCCATGACACACACTAAGGCTAGGGTAACATATGGTGCCTGTTTGGTACTGTGGACTCTAGATAAAAAGAGGATTTTTTTTTTCCTTCAAAACTTACTACAGATGTGCTAAGAGAAGTTAGATATTGTCAGTGTGAAAAAATGATTCTTTTGTAGATTCTCACTCCTTTCTACTGGAGCTAGATAGAATGAAATTATTACAAGTTTATCCCATAGACCAAGGAGAACAAAGGAATGTAAGGACTCAGGGCCATGGGGAAAGAAGAGAAGGGAAGGAGAGGGAAAAGTACAGAGAGTAAGAGAAGGGAAATAGAGCTGGGATGGGCCCCCTGGGTCTTCCTTTATTTCCTAGCTGTGGGAGTGTATTGGCTGCTGAAGGCTCATAGCCTAGCCGGGTCCTCTCCCAGAGATTGCCCTTGGTTGTAGGGAGGTGCCTACTCCAAGGTCAAACCCCTCCTAGTCAAGGTGGCATTACCAAGACCCATTGCAGAGTCTCTGAAGAGCCATCCCAGATTTGCACTTCCCAGCGGAGTTGGCTGAGGTTTTGGTTGCAACTGAGTTCAGCTTCTCCTTCTGCTCGGTTCTGCCAGGTTCCTACACCCTTAACAGCTGTAGTTCCCAGCCCAATTCCAGGAAGTTTCCTGCACAGGACTCCGCATCTCAGAATCTGTTTCCTGGGAACTGTACCTATGAGAGAAGAGAAGGGAAGGGAAAGGAAGTGTTATGCCCAGAATTTGTGATCCCCAAAGACCACCAGGGAGCCGAGTCCGATGCAAAAGCAAAGAGCCTTTATTCGAGCTAGCTCGAGCTCAGTCTCCTACCTGCACCGACGCAGCGGTGAGATGCCGGAGAGAGAGAGCGCGAGTTTCAAAAGCACAAAGGTTTTATAGGGATCTAGGGGTGGTTGGTGGGGTAATGGTCGTGGCCTTAGCCGATTGGCTGGGGAAGGGTCAGAGACCCATTGCGCAGGTTGCCAGGCGTGGTTTGAACGGGAAGTTTGAATGGGTGAGCGGGAAGTTACTCAAGGGGAGGAGGCGTGGTCTGAGGTTTTAGCTGGAATTTCTTTCTGTGGTTTTCCTGGAAAGGGGGCCATGTCGGGGACATAGTCACTCAAGATGGAAGACACAGAACAAAATGGAGTTGGCCGGCCTGGGTCCGCTCTTTCAGAAGGAGAGCAAAGGAAGAGGAGAGGACCCACAGGAGAGGGAACTTTTGCTTTTGGATGGTCTTAGGCAGCACTTCCTGAAGGTGCCAGTATAAAAGGCCTCCTTCCTGTTTACCTCCGGGAAAACTCAAGGTTAAACAATATGACTCTGGCTTCAAGTGGAGGGCTCTGTGTGTTCTTCTGGACACCCTTGATATGCTTGCCCAGCTATCAGTGAGTTTGTTTAATGATGGATTGCTCTGCTCACCTTCCACTATTAAGGGCCAGTGCTGGTGTTATATAGTAATTCTGCACGCAGAATGTGCCTTTTACAAAATCTGTTTTCTCCCTGCTTTTCTGCTTGCCACCAAACATAGTCTAACTTACCAAGTTCTGCTCTGAACAGAACAACCATGTACCTTCCACGTTCATGTGTTAGAAGAAAAGAGGAAAATTTTATTTATGGCTTCTATGGTGAAAGGCTTTCACCCAGAGGGCTTATGTTGCTTTTCACTCCTGCCAACAGGCTATGAAAGTACGTTTTATGGTCTTCTGTGCCAAGCACACAGTGGGCCTGTAAAATACATTAAAAAAAATTTTTTTAATGTTTGCTTATTTTTGAGACAGAGAAAGACAGAGCATGAACGGGGGAGGGTCAGAGAGAAGGAGACATAGAATTTGAAGCAGGCTCCAGGCTCTGAGCTGTCAGCACAGAGCCTGACGCGGGGCTCGAACTCACAGACTGTGAGATCATTACCTGAACTGAAGTCGGATGCTTAAGGGATTGAGCCACCCAGGCGCCCCAGCATTTTAAAAAGAATTGCATGGAATCTGTAACCAGTGTGACCTCACTGGCTGCGGTGAAAAGGATTCCTGGGAAAGCTCAGGCCCTGAGGCTGCCATGCACCTTCAGGCATTCCCAGCCTTATCCATTTGCTATCTTTTTTATGGACTTATTCCATAACAGAGCTCCCACTTCAAGGATACTGTGAATATTCTAAAATTTTCCTCTGTTTTAAAGGGTTTTGTTTTCTTCATGGGTGGGTTTGCCACCATGAGATTCAATTTCCCTGATAGAAGTGTGTGCTCTGCCTCTCATGTGTGATTAATTCAGAGGAAGCATTTATCCGTTGTGATCTAAATGTGTATTTGTTTTACCCTCAGCCAACAAGACAATTACAAATGTTGTCTTTCCTGCAACTATAGGCTTGGAAATGTGGTTGTCACGGTGAAAGCTACAAAGCATATGAGTTCCAGGCTCTGTGCTGACACTTGACTAGCTGAATACATGTAGGAGCCAGAAAGTGAAGCATTTTTCACTTGGAGATGATCAATGCTTTTCTGCCCCACAGAATTTGGCAATGTGCTTTACTTGGGCCTTAATTTGACCCAGAGCTGTCCCTGGAAGCATGCAGAGTGACATGTGCTTCTTCCTCCTGCCTTAGGGTCCTTGTCGACTCCAAAATCTCTGATGGGTCCCAGAATCTGGGACAGACTCTGTCTGCAACTTGAGCAAGTGGCTCATTCTGTATTCTCAAGGATGGAGCATCTCCATTGCTATCCTGGGGAAGGTGGAGCCCAATGGGACCATAAATCCACATCTCTCAGACCTATTTGCTTAAAACCCATTACTCCTCTGTTGTCACATGCTGAACATTCATTCATAATAAATACGTTTCTGCCCATAGTTCTAAAGACAGAGATGATGGTGAAAATAAGCTGATAACTGTGCCATCTTTGTTATTAAAACTGGAAAAAAAATATGACTGAGGTGGTACCCTTCCTACTGACAAGCCTGAATATCTGATGCTATCCTGTGATGGTTCCTTAGGGAGTACTTTTATGTCATTTCTTATAACTGTCACTCTACTGTGCCAAAGGGAAACTTTATTGTCATTTGCATATTCTGAAAGTTTATTGAATTTTAAGAGATATGTGCCTGAAAAATAACTTGTCTGGATATATTTAGGAATTTGCATTTTTTTTTCCTGGTTGAAACTGCCAAGCCTGGCTCCTACTGTAATCATTTATTTAGTATAGCTTTATGTGGATTTAGTCCAAGTACTTGGGATTTAAAAAGGTATGAGCCATGATTCCTGTACATCGTAAAATGAGCAAGTAATACCTGTAAGCAAGTAGTTGGTGCCCTGAACCCTCACTGGAGCTATGTACCAAGCGCTCCGAGAGTAGACAGGAAGGAGGAGGGAAGAGCCAACCAAATCAAGCTGGGATACTACGGTCACAGTGGAAATGGCATTTGAACTGGGTTGTAAACAGTAAGGAGGAGTTTGGAAGAGTTTGCAAAGATCACCCCAGACAAAGGGCAGAGCATGATAAGGCAAGGGTATACAACACAATGGGGCATGTTTGTGGATTTGAAAGGCATTCCGGGGGCAGAAAGGCACACAGAGATTGTCAAAAGCTCTGTATGATAGTTTGAGGGATTTGAAACTTAGGTGGAACCATGGAGGCTTTTAGGAAGGAGAATGAGGATAAGAGTGAACAGCAGTCAAATACTGCACAGAGGGTGAGTAAGATGAGAAGTAAGGTGAGGTGGTAAACAGATCAGCCAAGGGCCCTGGTAACCCTGGAGGGAGCAGCTTCAGCCAAGTGGTGCCGGTGGAAGCAGGCAGCAAGGAATTAGAGTAGCTTGCAGGTCAGGGATGTCAGCTATAAAGGGAAGGGGAGAGTGTGGGATGGTAGATAGAGGATAAAGGATGGTATGGGAAGATGTATTTTTTAGAATGCTAAAGATTTGTGAGGATGGTTCACCACCTTTGTGAACTGTTTGCTATTTGTATGTTCTGCTGGACGTCTCTGATGTGTTTGACTCTCCTGAAATCCCCAGGTAGAAATGGGTGTTGCTTGGACTTTCTTCTTGGCTTTTGAAATACTCAAGGAAACCTGGCTGCTTACATATTTGCTTTTCCTTACTAGACCATAAGTGGCTTGAAGACTGGGATTGTGTCTCATACCTGACACTTAGTAGGTGTTCAACTGGGGTTTGTTGCAGAGTGACTGAATGATGATGTAAATGTTGCAGGTTGAAGAGAAGGAAACCATGGACACAGAGAGGTTGAAGATAAAGAGAGAAAGGAGACATTGATAAGAGGAATTTTCAGAAGGTAGAAGGGGATAGATCCTCCAAAACAGTGGTCAGCAAACTTTTCTGTACAGGGCTGGATAGCAAGTATTTTAGGCTTTGGGGGCCAGGTACTGTTACTAAACTCTGCCATCACAGTGTGAAAGCAGCTGTACATGATAGATAAAAGAATGAGTGTAGCTGTGTTCCAGTAAAGGTTTGCTTATAAAAAACAGACGTTGACCCGTGCGCTTGAAGAACTAGAAGGGGAAGAGAAATTGGCACTAGCTAGGAAGGTGTAGGAAACTGAGCTAGAGAAAATGGGGGAGGGGAGGGAAGTTGAAGGAAGTAGTTTGCATAAGAAAGACTATGTTAAGAGAGGAATGGAGCAGAAGTGGGAACAGAGTTTTAAGAAGAATGGAGGGTGCTTGGGTGGCTCAGTTGGTTAAGCTTCTGACTTTGGCTCAGGTCATGATCTTGCGGTTCATGAGTTTGAGCCCCACATCAGGCTCTGTGCTGACAGCTCAGTCTGGAGCCTGCTTCAGATTCTGTCTCTGTTTCTCTCTGCCCCACCCCTGCTCACACACTGTCTGTCTGTCTCTCTCAAATATAAATAAACATTTAAAAAAAAAGACTATTAAGATGAATGAAAGTATTCCAAAAGAACTCTCTAAAGAATCTTATCAGAAATATACTGGGAAAATTTTAGGACAGCGGTGGAACCAGGTAGAGTTGATACCATGGTCTCAGTAAGCAGAGTTATGTGAATTTCATCACTTTCATAGGAGTATCAGCTTAGTGTACACCTGAGTGCTATGCCCTAGTGAGGGGATAGACATTTTTCCGGGTCTTGGGACATCCACAATGATCCCCATCTCATGAAGGCCAGGAGAATTAATGAATGGCCTTTCCTGCTGTGGGCAGGATGGCGAGTGCTGACATCAAGGTAGTAGCTTGCATGGGCTTGTCATTTCTTCCATTAGGGTTAGGAATCTACCATTTTATGAACCCAGAGTTCCCCTTCTTTCCCAGGCCCCTGGTACCTCCAATTTTTTGACCCTTAGACATAAGGGTTTTCTGTATCCCATCTCAGGGAATAGAACATTCCACTTGCCCACTTTATCAAGGGGACCTACTAGGATAGTCTTCAAGTGGTCCTGTACCTTCTCTTAGTTGACCAATAAATGTCCATTACATTTGCAATGCCAGGCATTAGTATTTTTCTACTGGTGATTACCTTGATTTTCTCTTCAGAGATACAAAGGTTCTCACCAAAACGACAACAACAACCAAAAACCAAAACCCAAAAACAAACAGTAATTATAATGAGAACCACAGAAATATAATCCCTGGCAGGGAACCTGTAGCGTTTTCTGTGGACTGCTACTTTGGACCTCTATTCCATGCTCCCTTTACTATGCTCTCCACTACAGGAGAGGCCAGAAGGTTATAACTTTGGAGATTCTCTCCCAGGTATGATCTGGATTTCTCCTCTGGGATCACTAGTAAGTGACTTGATGTAGAAAAGGAACAAGAGGCAAGGTGTGAGGTCTCACCTTCCTGATTACATTGGCTTCTGCAGCTGTTGGGCTCTCCCATGCTGATGGAGGAAGCTTGGTCCCATCAGCAGGTCTCTGATAGGCTGTGCTTCAGCACAGGTGACAGAAGTTTTTTAGATTGTAACAGAGGCTATATGATTATGGGAGCTGTTCTTGGAAGCTTAACTTAGTCTATCTCTCCATTGCTTCTACTGAATTTGCTAAGCACCTAATACCTGGCAATGAAATATGTTTTTGCTTAAACAAGCTATAGCAGTATCTATTGTCTGCAATAAGACCTAACCTGATGCAGTGTCCCATCAGGCCTGCAGGCTGAGCTAGGAAGTCCAGAAAGGGATGGCTGCATTTTGCAGGCATGATGGTGAGGGACTAGATTGAGAGGCAAGCAGAAGCCAGGACCCACATGCAGATTGAAATGGTGAAGCCAGGTGGAAACTGAGAGTTTGGGAGGGTGGGGAAGCCTCCCAGCACAGGGGGTCTTCATTGAGGTAAGGGCTGCTTTCACTGGGTGTAAACAGGTGAGGTACATCTTCGTATCCATGAGGAAAACACTAATGCTTATATAAATCTCCCAATGTGCTGTTAATGGAGTGACATTTAAATTTGATCACCGAGCGCAATAAAGTATGACTGAAAAATTAAATGAACCCCTTTTAGACGCTTAGTAAAGATTTTTTTGTGTGTGATTATGATGCAGTAAACTGCAGTGAGATGCCCATGCTAGGCCATTGCTGGGTCCACTCACCATGTTCATTGTCAATGAGCTGATGGATCTCTGCATGCCATGGCCCTTTAGGAGTTATTTGCAAATAGCGAAACCACAAATACTTATATGTTTTATATGTTAGTTGTAAGCTTGTTTCTTAGTCAAACCATCAGATTAGATAGTAAGTAGGCCAGCCACATCTTTATTTTGCTTTTTAAGTGCTTCATATGTTAATCAGAATCTGGTGATTATTTAACGAATACCTGATAACTGAATTATGTCATTCAAATGTGATTGAGACCTTAAGAGTCTGTGGATAAAAATGAAATCATTTTATCACTAATGTCTCATTTATAAATCCCTTACTTGCTATCTCATGCGAGACTCTCAGATTTCCCTCAAAGTTTCCCTCACTTAAAACTAACAAAGACCTGGGTTTGTGTTGACAGCAAATATTTTTATGGAATTTGGTCAGATGGCTGGAAAGTAGATATATTATATCTGTTCTTCCAGTTGTTTTTAATATTTGAATAATTCATCAGGGATCACACACTGAAGCCTGCAAATGTGTTTTGTGTGCATGGCTTTTATAAAATGTATGAATTCATTGCCAACAATAAAAATCAAGAAATGCTCCCGGAAAATCCAGGTCTCCCAACAACACAGGTGCTCACCTTGGCTAAAACAGAGTAGCTGCTGTCCCATCAGGAGGCACGTGGCAGGCCATCTCTGGGAAGTCCCAGCCAGACTTCCTCCTTTACACTGGCTGCCCGACTCCTGTGAGCATTTAAATTTATGACCACATAATAGCTTATGATTGAATAAATAAAAGTTGTCGCTTAGAACTGGAACATGGGGTCCTCTGAAAAGAATCAATGATGTTAAGAATATTTAGCCATCAGTCATGAAAATTGTATTTGTAGTGTAATCGTCCTTGTGAAAAAAATTATTTGGATTTCTGTTTTGGGCTATATAGATTATGAAGATTGACCAAGTAATTCCTATCCTACGCTATCACTAGCCTCTTCATCTAACATCCACTGAGCGCTTCCTCTTGCTAAGTTATTATTTATGCAACTTGGAAAACATTTTTGCAACCGTGGTATTCATTTGTCTTGTCCCTCTTGGTGATCCTCTTAGGTTGCTTATTTAGTCTATTGTTTCAGATTATCTATCTTGGCTACATTCCTGGGGGAACTGGTTCTGCTCTATTTTCTTCTCTTTCTTCCAGTGTGTTGTTTTGTGCACTAATATCTGTATCATCTTTTTTCTCTTTTAGTTTGAAAAACGTATCAGTCAATGAAGGAAGCGTATGCTTGGAGAGTGAACATAGACCCGCAGTCACTATTTTGATAAAACATACACAGAAATCCAGTGTAGTATGTATCAAGGAATTAAGTTTATTCATTTATTCATTCAGTTGTTCACTCATCACATACTTCTTGGATAACAAATGTGTGCCTGGTGTTTCTAGATCCTAAGGATGCTCTAGAACCAACATCCAGCCACATTCCATGGGGGAGTCAGGCAGTAAACAAATATCTGGTAATATCTTATGCCAGTGGCATGAGGAACAATGAAGGAGGGGGATGATGGAGTCATGTGGGTTCTATCCTAGATAGCAAGGCAAGTATGGCCTCTCTGAAGAGGTGACGTTTGAACATGGAGCAAGGGAATGAGCCCTGTGGATGTTTGTTGGAAGCTTGGCTGACTGTTGGAACAGCTTTTGCAAAAGTCCTGAGGAAGGAATGTTCTTGGTTTGCTCCTAGAAAAGCCTGAGTCTAGTGTGACTGGAATGAAATACCTGAGGGAAAATGTGGGAAAGGTCCAGGTTCATGTCAGGTAGGCTTCTGAGGCTATGGAAAGGAATTTGGGTTTTATTTTAATTGTGATGGGAAACCAAGTAAAGAAGATTTTTTTTTTTTTTTTAAGATGGGAGACCCTTGAGCATCTGTCTATACATAGATGAGATAATACCTGATCAGTGGTGGGCATCAAGTTCAAGTTCCACACAACTAAAGTGGTACACAGAACTTGGCTGTAACTATGGTCACCCTTTGCTCTTGTCCTGCCATTGCCCTGGGCTCCTTCTCTTCTCTTCTCTTCTCTTCTCTTCTCTTCTCTTCTCTTCTCT